>NW_020290742.1:0-5061 GCF_003184695.1 Aspergillus brunneoviolaceus CBS 621.78 | reverse complement strand
TTATTTAATCTATTCAATCTGTTTAATCTCTTCTTCTATAGTCCCAAGAAATATACTATACTTTAAAAAAATATTTACAGAATCCAGTATAAAAAATATAAAATTTAATATTAGATAAATTAATAAGATTATATTATTCTTTATACTGTCTAGAATAATAATTATAATAATAAAAAAATTAAAAAAACCGGATTTCTATTTTTATTTAAGTATATATAATATTCGAAGACTTAGATAAAGCTAATTTCTTTATTTCTAATAATAATTTATCTTCTGGATTATCTTTAAGATTATTTATATTCTTATTTTTACTAATATAAAAGATAATAATTATTTTATTCTTCTTTTACTTCTTAAATATAAAAATAATTAAATCTGGATTAAGATTATTAAAAATATTCTAGTACTTCTTACTAATAATAAAATAATTTTTATATATCTAAAGTATTACTACTTTAATTATATTAAAATAGAAATAGCTTTAATAATAGTAGCAGATATTTTAAGAATTATTAAATAAATATTTAATATTAATACTGTTGATAGCAACTAAAAAAAAATTTTTAATTATCTAATAAAAAATAAAAAACTAATTATAGTAGGACTTCTAGTAAGCAAGAATATTAGTATATTTTATAATATCTAAAATAATATTAGTTTAATTAAAAATATTTTAATAAATTATATATCTTTAATATTTAGATATATTTTAAATTTTTTAAATATCTCAGCTGCTGGTAAGAATTTTTAATATTTAAAAATATTATAAAAGACTTTATCCAGGTCTAATAGTAATCTAAAAATAGTTAATAATATATTAATAGCCGGATTCTAACTATAATAAAAATAAAATATTTTTTTAAAAATAGTTTAGTATTTAAAATATCAGTTAGTATTATTATCCAGCTAAATATTTTTTTTAAATTTTTTAAACTTTAATATCGGGTTTAGAATAATTATAATTATATAAATATAGTCTTTTATCTGATAGATATAATAATAGTATTTTTAAAGCTTTTAATATATATGCTATAAATTTTTAAAAATCTTTTTTTTTAAGTACCCGCTTTCTTACCAGTTAATTAATTAAATAATCTAAATAATTAAAAAAATTATTATAAATATTATAGATTCTATAAACAGTAGGCCTACTATTCTTAGATAGATATAATATAAAAAAAAAAAAAGTATAAAAGCTTAAAAAAATATTCTATCTATTTCTACTTAATTATAGTAGAATAAAAATAACTAATATTACTATAATTATAATACTAAATAAAACTGTTAATTATTTAATAAAAATTAAATATCTAGCGAATTATAAAATAGATTAAGTTCTAGTAAGTTTTATAATTAAGAAAAAAATAGTAGACCGAGTCTAATTTAAGTTGTTAAATAAACTAGAATTTTTTATAGTATTAAAAACTTATATTTATAAATTATATAATCTTCTAAATCTATAATTAAAAATTAGTATTATTAGCTATTATTAAAAGAAGATCTTTAAAACCTGTTTATAAAAAACTAATTTAAATAGTTTCTACTATAGTAAAAACTTTTTATATTAGTTTTTTATAAATAGTTTTTAGAATATATTTTTTTAAGAGTTTTTAAAATATTAAAAAAGATTTTAAGACTTTTATTATAATTCTTCTATATATATTTAACAGTACTATTTAAAATCTTAATCTAAAGTTTCTATAAAAAAATATTAACTATAAACTAAATTATATAAATAAAACAGAATATATAATACTAGCTTTAAATAATTATTATAAGATCGGGATTAAATAAAGTATTATAAAGCTAGATATTTTAGCTGAGCTAAATCTAAAATTTAAATAAGATTATATTAAATATTAAACTATTATTATTAATATTATTAGTTATTATATCTAATAACTAATAAAACAGATTATATTTATATAAAACTAATAAAATAATTATAGCTAGATTCTTACTAGTATAAGATTTAGATATTGATTAAAAGTCTAGTAAAACTTTATAATAATTTATATCTTTTATTAAAAAATATTCAGTTAAAATAAAAAATATTTTTTAATTAGAACTAATCTAATAATTTATTATAACTAATATTCTTTTAGTATCTAAAAACTTTAATAACAGCTGTATATATATATTTTTTAACAACTTTAAAAAATATTTTTTAATTTATACTTAATTAAAAGAATTTAATTTTCAGCAGAAAAATAAAGCTATAAGATTAATTATCTGTTTAAATTAAATATACTTAACAGTTCGGAATAATAGGCGATAAATAATTATAAAGTATAGAACTTAATTCTAAAAATTCTATTTATTATAGACTATAGAAGTCTAAAAAAAATAATAATTAAAAAAAATTTATATTAAAAAAATAAATAAATATCTGTAATAGTTCTTTATTTAGTATTTAATTAATTATTTGTTTAAATACTATTAATAGTATTTTTTTTTATAATCCTTGCGAAGATAGTAGCTTATAAAACTAGTTTCTAAATTTTTAATTTCTGGATATTACAGAATATAAAAATAGATAATATAATAAATATAAAAGATTTTATTAAAAAATAATATATTTTTTTAAAAATTATTTTATATTATTAATATCTTTTTCTGATTAAAGTAAAATAGTAGTTTTCGAGCTTATATATAAATTTTAAAAAAGATTATTTTCTGCTATTAATTCTAAAAAATAGAGTATTTTTTTATAAATTAGATATAAAATAATCTTCTAATTCTTTGCAACACGCGTAATCTAAAGATTTAAGAAAAAAGAAAAAGTCTGACTTAAAAAGCTTATTTTAGTTTAAATATTATTATAATTTATAAATATTTAAAAAACAGAAAAAAAAAGCTTAATAATATTTTTTAAAAATAAACTAAATAATTATAATTAACTTATAATTCTAAAACTACTCTACAAATAATAGATACAGAAAAAAAAAATAGAAAATTCTATAAAAATAATTTATTTTATTTTAAAATATACTTTTATATAAATATAATCTATTATATTTTAAATACAGCTAAGACACCTACTGTATTTTATTTATTTTAGTTAATTAAATTAGTTAGATTGGTTAGATTGTTCTAATATTTATAAAAAAGACTTAAAAAAGATTTATATAAAGCTCTTTATAAAAGATATAATATTTATAAAAGTTATTTAAATAATTAAAAACTAATTTATTTAGTACTAAAATACAAGAATTTTAAGTATAAAAAGAAAAAAAAAAAAAAGAAAAATACAGAAAGACTTTAGAATATATATTATTATTATATAAAAAAGTTGATTAAACTAAACAAACAAAGCAAGATTAGTATAATTAATAATAGATTTTTAGAATACTTAGAGTCAAAAAGATTAAACAGATTAAAAAAATTAACTAAATAAAAAAAATAAAAGAAATTAACTAGATTAAAAGAATAAAAATAATAAACTGTTCTTATAGTATCTAATATTTAATAAAATAGTTATTAGAAAGTATAATTGCCGAGAAAAACTATATAAATAGTATTATACAGATTTTTCTTTAAATTTAACTTATTATACAGATAATTCAGCTTTTTTAAATAAAAATAAGAATATAATAAACTATCTAAACTAAAATAAAAAAAAAAATAGAAAAATAAAAACAGTATATTTATTTTTAGTAGTCTAATTATTAGTAAATATATAGTTTTTCTAATATTATATATTATAATTAAAATATACAGCTTAAACCGAGCTATAATTATATATTTTTATATATATTTTTTACTATAAGAATTATAATTTTATAAAAAGCTGAATTTTATTAATATTATTAAAAATCTTTAATTAATTCTTTAAAATAGAAATAAAAAAGATACTAATACTTTTCTTAATTATTTTTTTCTAATTTTAAAAGCTTGTTTTTATATATTTTTAGATAATAATTAAAATAGTCAGATTAATAACTACTTAATCTAAATATATTTTAATTATATTAAAATTTAAATAGATATAGCAGGCAGGTCTTAGTACTAAAAATAGTTAAAATAATTAATTATTTCTTTTTTAGCTATATTATAGTTAGATATAAAAATTTTCTTAACCTAACTATAACCTGGCGGTCAGATATAAAAATTCCAATTAACCTGATCTGACCTGGCTGTTAGCCACTCTAACCTTAACCTTAATCTGACTATAACCTGGCGGTCAGATTAAGATACAAAAAAATATTTTGTGTATAGTTACAGTTAGATTAAAATATAATTATTATTTTAACTGTTTATACCTGCCGGTTAGAAAAATCAGATATAATAAATAGATTAATAACTATAGGTTAATTAATAATATATATATTCTTTTTATATAAATAATATACAAAATATAATATACTTTTAATTATAGTATAATAATATTATCTAGATTTAGCTTATCTACTTGATCTGTTTAACTTATTTAATTTATTTAATTTATTTAATCTGTTTAATCTACTTAACCTTTTTTTCTGTAGTTCTAAAAAATATATTATACTTTAAAAAAAATATTTACAAAATCCAGTATAAAAAATATAAAATTTAATATTAGATAAATTAATAAGATTATATTATTTTTTATACTATTTAGAACAATAATTATAATAGTAAAAAAATTAAGAAAACCAGGTTTCTATCTTTATCTAAATATATATAATATTTAAAGACTCAGATAAAGCTAGCTTTTTTATTTCTAATAATAATCTATTTTTTAAATTATTTTTAAAATTATTTATATTCTTATTTTTATTAATATAAAAAATAATAATTATCTTATTCTTCTCTTACTTCTTAAATATAAAAATAATCGAATCCGGATTAAAATTATTAAAAATATTCTAGTACTTCTTATTAATAGTAAAATAATTAGTATATATCTAAAATATTACTATTTTAATTATATTAGAATAAAAACAGCTCCGGTAATAATAACAGATATTTTAAAAACTATTAAATAAATATTTAATACTAATACTGTTAGTAGTAACTAAAAAAAATCTTTAGTTATTTAATAAAAAATAAAAAACTAATTACAGCGGGACTTTTGGTAAATAA